>NW_024582675.1:595208-631378 GCF_018398535.1 Haplochromis burtoni
GAGAGAGAGAGTGTGTGTGTGTGTGTGTGTGTGTGTGTGTGTGTGTGTGTGTGTGTGTGTGTGTGTGTGTGTGTGTGTGTGTGTGTGTGTGAGAGAGAGAGAGGAATCAGGAATGAAGTTCTTGAGCTGGGAGATGCAAGGGGCTGTAGTGAGGGGCTCCAGTTTTGTTTACAGATGTTTCTCATCAGAGCCTTAGCGATACAGTTCAGGCAGACTGCAGGTCTGGTCACCATACACATACACAACACACACAAGCACACAACCATGCACACCCACACATGTACTGCCAAGCCAAAGACACTCATTGACCCCCTGAAAATAAATATCCTAAATCATCCCAAGGCCACTAAAAATTTCAGAGGCCTATCCCATGTTTACACACACACACGAACAGAAGATTGACAACGGCAGATTTATAAACCCAAAGCAAATCATCTTTTTCTGGCTCGCTGTTACAGAAAAATCCAAACTGAGAGATTTTTGTGACTGCTCTCCAGCCAGTGCAGCTTGCAGCACAGTACAGCTCGATGTAGCGTCACAGTATATACATCAACTTAATGCATGCAGAACCATGTTACAGTATCTGTAATAACATGAAACATCGTGACAGAGTCATGTAAACCTCTGGATAGGTCATGTTTTTTATGAACTGCTGTTGCATAAGTGAAATGGATCACGCGAGACACTGAATGGACTCTGCTAGGGAGGAGCAAGATTGGAGACACCATTAGCATTTGGTGGAAGATCTGCCTTGTGTTATTTTTCTAAAAAATGTCTACCCACTCATTTAGAGTGATACTGTAAGTTTTGCTGTAGCCTTAACACCAGGTTAAGTCTGGGTTAGCTCTTTGGTAGCATGAAGATGACATCTTTTTGTATCTGACATGGTTCTGTTCATCAAGTCTGGTTTGACCACCAGCAGGTCACAATGAACAGAAATGTCAAGAATCTGCTATCAAAGAAAGTCAGCTTTCCTTTTTATGCCAGTTGGATTTGTGTATATTTGCATTTACCTTTCCTTTTCATTTCTTCACCCTCTCCATGTGTTTGTGCTGTCAGTGCTCAGTCACCTGTGGCCAGGGAAAGACGACGCGACAAGTGCTGTGCGTCAACTTCAGTGACCAAGAAGTGAACGCTAGTGAGTGTGACCCAGACGACCGTCCTGCCACAGAGCAGGACTGTGCCATGTCTCAGTGCCCGTCCCGCTCCAGTGATTCCCGACCTCCGTCCTCACCAAACACCAGCACCAGGAACCTGCCACGTAGCCAATCCCACCAATGGCGGACTGGACCCTGGGGCGCGGTGAGGCTTCCTAAACACAACATCATGCTGGTCAACAGACCTCAGGGGTGTGATATTTAAGATGTTGCATTAATCTTGTGGGACTTATCACTTCAATAAGTAAAAGGTTGGCAGACTTTGTTACCTTTGTGCTAATCTAAGCTAACAATCTTCAAATTCTACTTAAATATCAACCATAAAAACTTCCTATATAGATCTATGCTCTTCTTACAGCAAGGGCAGAGTGAGGATAATTTGGACTATTCTTTTAAGGCGCCCTAAATCAAAGTCATACCTATATATTATCTGTGCTTTGGAGCTGCAGGGTAGGGTTTAAGAAACATTGTGTAATGTCACACAGTCCTGAATAAAAGCTCAAAAGTTGGACTCTGTTCTTTAGGCCCTTCATTCTTTTTAGGATGAGATCTTTAGAAATAGCACCGAAGGACATTGTGACCTAAATGCCCCAGGCTATCCTGTCCCACTGAGCTCCTTCTCTGTATTGTTCCTGCAGTTTTTTTTTCTTTGTTGTTTTAACTGGGTTACTGATAATCTTTGACAAAAAATAGCCTTGACCTTTAAATAACTCTGGGAAGGATTTAAGATATTTCTGGTCACGCTTCCTTCCTCAGAACGTTATTTTAGAAGCAGAGAAGTTTAGCCATGTCGCATGTGACGTCTCTGCGTTGTCAGAATTTTGTGTGGGCTTTGTGTTCACATCATATACACCTCATATTACACATACTGTATGTGCACTGATTTATTACCGCGAGGCTGAGAATATGTTTGTTAATCGCTGCGTTTAAACGAAGCATAAAATACCCACTAAACTCTTTTACACCTGAATAACGAGGAACTATTTTTGTGCCCTCTTATCTCTGTTAAAAAAACACAAAAACAGTGCTCCAGCACATGTGCAGGAGGCTTCCAGCGGCGTGTGGTAGTGTGCCAGGATGAGAACGGCTACCCTGCCAACAGCTGTGAAGATCGCAGCCGACCCAGCGAGCAAAGATCCTGCGAATCGGGGCCATGTCCACAGTGGGTGTATGGCAGCTGGGGAGAGGTAAGAAGGACACACTAAAGTAGTCTCACATAAGACAGGCATATTTTGACATGAAAGCATGACTGTCAGCTCCTTTTTTTTTAATCCACAAACTTGCATCTATAAAATGCGACCTCTCTGTGTGCCGTCCTCAGTGCACGAAGCCATGCGGAGGTGGGATAAAGACAAGGCTGGTGGTGTGTCAGCGTCCAAACGGCGAGCGTTTCAATGATCTGAGCTGCGAGATCCATGACAAGCCCCCAGATCGTGAGCAGTGCAATACTCAGCCATGCCCGTCTAACCCCCACTGGAGCACAGACCCATGGACCTCGGTACGCTCATAAAAAAACCCAAAACCAAATACTCTATAACCGTTTTTTATTGTTGGTTTTTTTAACCTCACATATGTTCAAATGCATGTAATCTTACTCCTTCACAAACAGTTTTAAAGAGGCAGGTTGACTGTGGTGCTTTTACACTGGAGATGTCACACTCCAGCTTCTCCAGCTTTTTACCTTTAACCCCCTCCACTTACTGCTCCCTCTCTGCAGCCTGCAACTGCTCAGTCAGTTTTTCCTCAAGACATTTGGAAAGATTCATTTCTGTTGCACTTGAATGGCAAACATGTGCTTAATATGCCAAAAAAGTACGACACACAAAAAAATAATACTTCAGTGACAGCTGTGACCGTAAGAGTTTTTTTCATGAGTAGTTAGAAAACTGTTGTTGAGCCTCGTACTAGTTTTCTCTTCTTTTTATTTTAATAATTCAGGATTACGTTGTATCACAATCAAAGTTAGTTTTGTAAAATATTGTTTTTAAAAGATAATTTATTGAGAGATGTTTTCCTTTTTATCTCTTGTAAATAGTATTAACTTTAAAAAAGTGTCTTATTTGGTGTCTTAGCTCTTTGTATTCGCACATTTAGCCAATCATTGTTCATATGCAAATACTGATGAATGTTTTTGTATATCAGGAATATACAATATGCTGCCTTGTTCTTTTATTATCCAAAGAATGGCCCACGATCTCCACGTATGAGGTGCTACATGATATAGTCGATGTTCTGTTAAGAACGTAAAAGGCACCACCTTACATATTGACTGTATATGGGCTGTATACTATATATACATCTTTGTACTATATGCATCTATGAAATGGCTATTATATTAGGAATTCAATTTGTTTTAAGGCACATGTAGAGAAGTTACTAATCTTATTTAGACACTTTATTTTACAGTTTATGTATCTACCCCCCTGAAAGCAACAACGCTGTTGTCCCGTAATGACAATGACAGTGAAGGAGACATACGACAAGTCAAAAGTGCCTGAAACGTCCAGTATCAGTAGTAAACACCAGCGAACAGTGGCTGTACTGCCACTGTAAAATAAAGTGTCTCTTTCCGACGAGTTTGTGGTAGTTAGGCCGGATAGCCTTTGTATTCCAGTTTTGGGTTTGCACCCAGAATTCCTTAGTGTGGCCAAAACAGTAGTTTTAAATCCTTCAAAGGTGCTTAATATGAGTGTATTTATATTATGTTAGTTAATGTTTGCTTTGTACAGTAAGTACTTGGAGTTGCTATATATGCTATGCTCAACAATACCTCACTTGGAACAAAACACAACTCAACTAGCCATTAAACAATGATGACCTGCATAACAGTGGTGCTTTTTCCAAACAAGGGAGATATGAGATATAAATATTTTTTCAAAAAGAGAACCTTTAAATTTTTTTGGTTGGTTAGGTGTTTATTGTGGCACGTTGCCTCTTCTGTACTTTTTTTTTTTTCCATGAGCAGTTTGCACTGATCTGATTGATCAGCTAAATGCAAAGTGTATCACAGATCTGATGAAATAATGTTTGAATTGTCTTTGACTGTCTCAACTTTAAGAGAACGGGCTGTTAAATGTCATGCTTTGAAACATGTAATACCTGTGACCACAGGGGAAGTTAATGGTGTTTTGTATTCAGAGCTCTTACTCTGAGCCAACCTAATGTGTCTACCTCAGTCTCTGTTATGATTGCCCCCCCTGCCGTATCTTGCTCTCCCTTGCACTGGAGGGATTTTAGCTGGCTAAGATTAAGCATGAGTTGTCGATGCTACCCTGCGCAGATGCTGGCCCTAAACACAGATCTGTAGCGCGTGTCATCTCCTGCCCCGTAACGCTTAACATTACTGTGAGGACGGTTCAAACTGATCCAGAATCTGTGGTTAGGGTCAACTTTGCCTGAAGCCCACCCAGTTGACTTCTCTTGGTCATAAATGTCTGTACCAACATCACACCTTATTTTAAGGGCCTGTTAACACAGCTGTGAGTACATTTTTACCACACGTCATTTACTAATGAGAACTTTTACTTGTAATGACTCCCACGTGTGACTGTAAGGCAGCACAAAACCAAATCTAGGTTGAATCAGTGAAAGTGGAACACAATAGTGAATTATATCATAATCCCCTCCAGTTTCATTTGTCAGTCTAAGCAGTCAACCTCTTGTCGCAGAATAGCAGTATAACACAAACACTATATCAACAGGCTCTTGAAATAAGTATAATGTATGTCTCTTATCCACAAATGGCAGTATTAGTCTATGTTTCAAGAATATTTCTGTATATTTATGTAATTACTTGTATTTATTGTTCATTCATTATAATGTTATGTCAATATTTAATTTTTTTTTACAGATTTGTTGGATTTCTGTTCATTTGCAGAAAAGGTTACAATTAAAGTGAAGTAGAGGTACTATCGAAGGCTTTTTTTCATTCTTGCCTGAATAAAAAGGTGTTCATCACATACAGCGACCACACCGAGGTCGCTTTCAATTGAGGGAAAGACACGACTTAAAACTTGCTGGTGATTTGCACTGACTGGCTTTAAAAATAAATGAAATGCTGAAATTGCAGTAACTGATCCCTGCGCCAGCCTTTAGCAACATTCATTAATGCTAATAGCATCAGTGCTTGCAACACTGTACTCCTGCTGCTAACCCCCATATTAGGATTTCACCAGCCCAAGCTTTTTGATAATTGCAGTGTGTTCATGCAAAGGAAGTGGCTTTTATTGTTTAGTGCTTTAGGTTAAAAAATGAGAAAAGAACGCTTGCAAATAGGTTATAAAGAAGTCCTCTTTTCACGAGCGTTACCCTTGTTGTTTTATGCGCTCAGGGCTTCTGTTGACCTCTGTCAGCGAGTATGTTCTCACCATGTGTCAAGAGTTCAAAGCTGTTTCCATTAAGGTAAATCTCAGTCCTGCGGGACAATGCCTCGGCGTACTTCCCATTGCATTTACTGTGCTCATTCACTCTTAATGCACGCTGAGGCTTTTTCGGGGAAGCTCGGCTATGGAGTTGCTAGCGCCCTTTGCCCCCTCTCTGGCAGGCCCCTCTGCTCTGGTCTAATGCGGGTTAATGACAGTGGACCATTGTGGGGGCCTTTGACAGTGACTTGAATAAAAGGTGGCGTCAGCAAGACTATTCAGTGGTGCATTGGCAGGTCAAAGGTCACATTTGATCTAGTGAGGGGCCCCATCCTGATTCATCCCTTCAGCACAGACAGACTTGTGGGAAATTACTCGTGATCTAGATTTAGAAAAATGAAATAAAAGACAAAAGCCAAACAAAATAATGTGACATTGGTGGAGGGCAGATAGATGTGTGTAGACCAGAGATCTGCCACTAAATTTCATGGGTGGAAATCGTCTTCTCAGCTATGTTTATACATCAGCACTGTCAGTTATTTTACACCAATATATGAAAAATAGTAATATATGCTATAATAGTAATATATGAATAGTACATGCGATAAGCACAAAGTCTCCTTAAAATAACCACACTGTGTCGATATGACTCACGTTTGTCTTTATTGATTGGATAAACAATTTACCTGCAAGACAATTACGATAAATTAAGTACATTACAAAATGCACTGGCATGCCTGCGTTTATAAAGGGGAACAAGCACTTTAGTCGTCCCTCCTTTTACAAGGCTTCCTACCTTTTCACCTCGTTGAATGAGGCGAGGGGTCACAGCTTGTTCCTGTCCGGTACAGTCCCTTGCTGATCAGGACAGAGCCACATGCTGGGCTACGTACTCGTTCAACTCTGTGCCTGTCGCTTCCCATCCATCCCCACATGCAACGCCCCCTTTGATTATCCAAGCACAGTCCAGCCCAACTCACTCCTCCCTTAGTGCTGCTGTGTGTGTGTGTGTGAGTCTGCCTGTCACACTGAGTTAGCTTTTCAGTAACGCGGTGAACCCGGAGGTGAAACAAACTGCTGCCGGGATGATCAGGCACGCTTTACCATTGGACCACCTCTCCCCATGTAATCGGGTCTCACCTCCTTTTTTTGTGAGTGACAAATAGGGTCCACGAGTTCACAAATACTAATGAGATTTTTTCTTCATTTCTTGTTTATTAAATCCCATTTTTAATGCTGAATAATCAATTACAGTTAAACTTGATATCAACAAAATACCCCCTCAATAAAAACAATAAAAAGGAAATTATTAATCTGAGTTTCATTGTTTTGAAATGTGTCACTTTTTACGCTTTCTGCTTTAGGTTAAAACATACTTCTGCTTCTTATTGCCCTCCTTATTTCCATCTTGCAGTGCTCAGCCTCCTGTGGAAGAGGCTTCAAATCCCGCAAAGTGAGCTGTGTGACCCGGTCAGGACGTCCTGTCCCAGAGGAGTACTGCCAGCACGCGTCGTCCAAACCCAGCGAGCGGCGCCGCTGCAGAGGTGGACGATGTCCTAAGTGGAAAACTGGCAACTGGGGGGAGGTAGGACTCTCTGACCCAGCCATTAAACACTTCTCAGCTATTTGTTCTCACGGTGCCAGACATGTTGGATTTGTTTCTCTCTCGTAGCCCCACTTTAATACTTACAGGCTTACAGGCAAGTATATCCATATGTGTGAAACAGGCCACAGCTGAACCTGACTGCCTTCATGGACAATGCTAAGCCACTAACTGAGGCGTGATTGCTTTTAAACATCACATGGTGGTTTGCCAGGGTGGAGCCAGAGTCTGAGGTGGTGTACGCTGGTGCTACGGTACCGCCGTCCACCAAGTTGGGCAGCAGGATGGATGTGCACCCCTTCCTTTGTATTTGAATTAGAGCCAGTGTAAATCTGCCCCTTTCATCTCTATAGCTTCTTTTTCTGTGGTCCTCAACTTCCTCTCCTCTCTGTCTCCATTCATCCCCTCTCCCACTTTTTCTTCCATGCCCTCTTTCCCTTCTTTCTCTTTTTTTAAATTTTATTTTTTGCCTCACCAATGGGAACCACATGTTGGTCTTTTAAATGTGCTACTCGAGGCAATACACTCGCATCATCACGCCAAACAAACTCAACAAAGTGCACCTGGTCGTTGCCTTTCAACACCTTTTCTCTCAATAGGAGTGGACTAAGCACACAGAAACATCTTACATGTCAGAGAGGATGTGCGTCCCCCTCTAAACAGCTGTGGAGCATGACGCAAGGAGAAAATGATACTCCACTCGAGGCTCTTAGTCAAGCACAGCACAGCACACTGGAGTGCCTCAAAGTTCAGCTGCTTCACTGAGTTACAAATAAATGGACACATAAATATGCCTGTAGTAGATGCATCTTTATAGGTTGAGCTCCAGAACACAAACTGCCTTACACCTCCATCACTTTATTTGTCTCTAAATCATCTGTTATTACATAGGCGTTATGTGATCCAGGAGCATTACATTTATATCAGTGAAGTGCGGTCTGTCTGAAAGGAGACAAAAATTGGTTAGTGTAAGATATCGTCTTACAAATATATCTCAAACAGTCAAAATAAGACAGTTGTTTTACGTTTCAGTTAAGGTTAAGGGCAGAAAACGACAGGCATTCCCCCACCTCCCAGTCTCATTCATTTTACCCTCGACACGATGTGCTCTGTATGTCAGCAGAAAGGACACGCTTTCATTTCAAACATGCTGCTCTAGATTAAACACAGATGTGCCAAACCACTTTCCAGACTTCAACTTTGATTCTGTACATATCTGTAGAACTGGCATTGATTTGATACAGCTTAAATGTTTACACAGATGCTTGGTTGCTTTTATCATTAAAATGTAATTTGCATAGTCTTTTATTATCATTGTTATAAAAGCATCTACCTGACATTACAAATGAATAACATAGTCATTTTGGCAAAAGCATTCCCCATAAATAAATACTTTAGGCTAAATCAGTTATGAGTCTTCTATATAAAAATATATTACAATGGATAACTACTAACACAGATTGAATGATTTCATTGCAAAGCTCTTACCTGCCCTGTCTTTAGTGTTCAGCGTCCTGCGGCGATGGCATCCAGCAGCGGGAGGTGTTCTGCCAGTTTGAAGACCAACGGAGCTCGCAGGAGACCGGCTGTCCCCAGCGCTCCCGACCAGCGTCCAGCCAGAGCTGCCGGGTCACCGACTGTCCCTCTCGCTACCGGTGGAGAGAGGAGGACTGGCAACCGGTAAGCCAGTAGAAGTCTGCACAAACAAACACTGTAATCTGCATGCTTAAACAAGTAGTTCTAGTGCCGCGGATGAATTTGCTCTGACATATCTGGGCAAGGATGAGAGTCTCTGCTTCTGTAGGAGGCACAGCTGCCTGTCAGGAGGCCAAAGGGGAGGGGAGCAGAAGAGGCAGATGAAAATCAGGCAATCCCCTTTTTTCCCCTACCCCAAAATAACTCAAGTTCCTCTCATTAGCGAATTAGTCTATTTACTTAAACTCAAAGACGACGCAAAAAGTATTCAGTTTGGCAAAACTGTTAATTGGCTCTGAGGATCCAATAACCAGTCAGATGGTTATTCTAATCTATACTCAAACAAAAGCGCTCGAAAATTGGTTGAGAATTCAGTGAGTTGTAATGATTCTCATTTACACAGATCTGCCTGTTACTTGCCCCATTATTAGTGCCAGGAGGGAAATGTACTCTTTACTGCTAAGAGATGGAGTTGGAGATCTCCAGGGTGGAAATGTTACCTTTCTTTTGGATATTAAAAAAAAAAAAATCAACTTTTGCTGTGAGCTTTTATTTAGTAACTATTTTCTTTCTTCTCTGCTTCGGTCAGTTTGGATAGATGAAGAGCAACAGAGAAAAAATAAGTAAATGATTTTGGGGTGAGCTGTCCCTTTAATATTAACCATTTTTATTTGGTGCAAAGTAATGATCAGCTATTTTCTGCAGGATAGAGTCTGCACATGTTTGCTGTTTATTAGAACGGGAAATGCACCAGGAGCTCCTTCTTCACTTTGCTAATGTGATGGTGAATGTGCGTCACTAAACAACATGAAATGCCTTTCTGAAAGAAGAGTCCAATCACTCTGCAGAAATGCTCGGAGGTCCCTGCCTGGGTGTCCCATTTAACAGCTGGAGGCAGTTAAAACATTTCAACTAGGAAGTATTACCGTGTTTTAGACACTTACACTGTACCCACACATAAGATAGTTACATCTCACACAGACAGTATTTCTTTCCCTGCCTTGTACAAGGACAGGACACAGTATCCTGTCCCGGTACATCTCAGAATGAAATATAGTATCTTTGGCTACCTAAAACCTGAGTACCTCTCAGGACAGCACAACTCGCTATGACAGATTAAGGTAATTCAGTTGTTTGACAAAGTTAAAGATATTAAGAGTGAAAAAGACCTGCTGGTTGACTGCTGAGTGTTTCTGACACATGTGGAAGCCTTTCTGGACCTTTGATAAATCTTTATGACTCTTGCAAACTTGAGTGTTGTAATATCTGAACCAGCACATAAGCCCCTTTACAAGGCATTATTACAGTAGTTCCATGATTAAAAAACCAACAAATTAATCCCAGTCACCTCATTCTGCTGCTCTTATGCTTTTAATACTTGCCACGGTGACTTGTGCAATGGCACGAAATGGTGCTAACTGGTTTTTATTGTGCCCATTTTGCTTTTCCAATCTTTGAAATGGAAATTTATCTAGTATAGGTCAGGGGCTGATCACGCAATTCTGCACTTACTATTAGATTGTTACACCCTGATCATAGATATCTGTCTCTCTTTCCAGCCTTGTATACCACAAATCTCCTCAGAGATATATTAAGCTGTGCTGCTGATCTGCGCTAAAGCAGCTCTGTTTAGAAAATATACATCATTTATATTAGGTCTGATCTAATTGGCTATTATAAAAGAATGGGATGAATGGGTACCATGCTTCAAGTTTTACTTTCAAAATAAGAAGATGATTGTTGTCTGACAGTAAGAAAAAAGCTCTTTTTTTGGGCCAAGGGTCTAGGTGTTGAAACTTCATCTATGATCAGACATGCTGTTGGCACGGGATGTGAGCACTGTGTTTTCCCCTCCTCTTAACATCTGTATAGCCCAAAGCAGTGCTTAATGACTGAATGCATGCTTTGCTTGAACTGGAGCTTCCTTGCTGTGTGTGCATTGTATATTGCAACTTTAATTTGGCAGTGCCACAGAGTTTCCAATAATACCGCTCTTTTTCTATTTGTACTCTCTGTGAAAGATTGTTTTCTGTCTTGTCTCCTCTACAGTGTAGTAAGTCGTGCGGATCGGGTCGGCGACAACGAGCCTTGAAGTGCGTGGACCACAACCAGCGGGAGGTCCACGAGATGTACTGCGTGAACCAGATCAGACCCCCAGAAATAGAAAGCTGCAACACCCACGCTTGCGAATTCATCTGGATTACAGGGGAATGGACTAAGGTGAGAGTCAAACAAGCAGACATCTAGATCATTTTTTTGTCTTCAGGTCTTAATTGTAAAAGTTGTGTTTGAGTTAAATTGGTAATGCTTTGCTCTTCAGAATGAGCATGCAAATCACCACCTTTCAGTCCAATGACGCGCACATGATGGAAAGTACACTGTTCTCTTTTTTTCATGCCGGTGATTTATGCTATCCTCCAGTGCTCAGCCAGCTGTGGCCAGGGCTACCGCCAGCGTCTGATCTCATGCAGTGAGGTGCATGTGGAGAATGACAACTATGAGTATGGCCATCAGTCTTTGTCCAACTGCCCTGGGACCCCTCCTGAGAGCTACATGCCTTGTAATCTGGGCCCGTGCCCTCTGCTGCAAGAGTGGAGGGTTGGAATCTGGGGACCGGTGAGTGAGTCTGGACTGCCTAAATGGGATATAGCGATTTATCAGTATATCAAAGGCAGATTGATGTCAATCCTAAATGCATGATAAAATGGACTGTTTTTCACCTCGCCAGGCATGACTATTGACTTTAAATTTTATATATATATATATATATATATTTTGGATTAATATAATTAATCCAAAATATATTTACTCTTTTTTTAGTGATGATTCATGGCTTTCTTTGACATTAAAACAGTAGCAGTTGGCTGATTGTATGTGAAAAATCTTGTCTTCAACTAGTGTTTCAGCATTGAGCTTAAACCCTGGTCGAATGAATCGTGTCCATTTTTTAAAAAAGTGACACTTCGAAGACAGAATGTCATGTTTCAGCTGTGTGCAGGCAGGAGAAGGACCCAAACGCAAAGCTCACCACGCAGGAATTAAACTCAAAAAGCTGCTTTATTGCAGAATGGCACAAAAAATAACAAAATTAAACTGGGTCATGGATAAACTGACACATAGGGAAACACAGCCATGAGGGAGACTACAACACTGATGAAGAGAAACACAGGGCTTAAATACACTGAGGGATAACGAGGGAATGAGAGACAGAAGGAGAGCACAGCTGGGAGTAATCAGGCTGGACGAGACAAGGGAAGCAAAACTAGAAACGCTGACATGAGACACGGACCTTCAAAGTAAAACAGGAAACACACTGACTGAATTCTAAACATGCAAACTTAACAGCAACTGGGGAGACAGAACATAGGAACCTGAAACATGGGACAGAAAGGCACAGTAGACACAACGTGGACATAACAACGCCACAGGGAAAGAGTAAGACAAAACACAGAACCTCTTAGAAAATAAAATAGGAAACCTAATGAAACGCAGACATGACTGCATGAACTTGACAACATAACAGACATGAAACACTTGAAGGGCAAGGGAGACTTAACAGGGACACAAGGAGACTCTAATAACAAATGAACTAGAAAACCTAATGAGCTTAACCATATACTATAAACATCAAACACAGAATTTCTGACAGACTTTCACCTGCAAGAATTACCTTCGGACTGTTATGATAAGTTGCTTCCTTTCAGTGTTCAGTGACTTGCGGAGATGGAGTGATGGCGAGGACGGTGCAGTGTGTATCAGCCGGTGGTCAGAAAAGTGACAGGTGTTCCCCAGATGTAATGCCAGAAGCCAAAAAGGTCTGCAGGAATCCAAACTGTGAGTGCTGAGATAAAACTCTTTTCTTTTAACAAAGGTCAAGACTACTAGGATTAGACAAAATCCAAGGAATGGCTCAACACGACCTAGTCATTTCAGAAATCTGGCCTTTAGTGAAATATTTATGAGCCGAAGCAAACATCAAAGATTTACTGTTTAGCCTGTTTGCTTCCCCACGGTACCGTGGGACATCAAAGTGTGAGGGGTGTTTCATTTTCTTTGGTTCGATAAAGAGATTTGCCCCACTTGATGTGACTGCCAACATTTGCACATTTGTGCACCGTGCGAGCCCGTATCCCCACAGAATATTTATTTATTTCTTCTTGTGTTTCTCCAAGGCCGTTTGCCTTCTAGCTGTCAAGAGATCCAGACCATGAATGGCCCCCTGCCAGACAGTGAGCATTTTCTCAGCATACAAGGCAAAACACTCAAGGTAAGATAATATCAGCTTATTACACCACAACTGCTCAAAGCAGTGTGAGGCCACAGCTGGTTTGATTAATAATGGGGAAAACGCAGCTGAAAAGTAGGTTGCTCTTGAAATATTTCTAATATCTTACCCGTTATTTTATGTTTTTTTATGTTAATTATTCCGTTTCCTCTATCCAAACTAAATAATTCAGACCCTGTCTGTACAGGGATTTTTGTGGATTCTCCAAATCTTTTAGAATATCATGTACCAAACAAATCCCTTAAAGTGCAACGAATCAGTAGATAAAATGATGATACTGACACAACTCAAGACTTTATTTCTTGCTTGCTAACATATAAAATAGGAAGTGACAAACTATTTAAAACATATTTGCTTGTTCAAATGAAAGGACACATAATCGGTGAGCATTTCACCAAACAGAAAAGATTTTTCTTTGATTATTAAGCTTTACGTAGTGAAGGTGCTCACACACAGTAAAATATACAAGGCTCCGAGCTCCTTAACCAGCGCAGTGCCCCAGAGCCCACGCAAATTATCCTGAAGGTCTTCCCTCCTGAGTTAGCTCTCCGTGTGTGTGAGAGAGCTCAAGGTCCCAGCCTTGTGCTGCTTAGGAAGGCCCAGATGATTTGTAAGTGTGTGGCTGCCTGTGCTCATAAGTCCTACGTGACGCTGCTGCCTGAACCTCTCTGCCCCACCTCTACTTCTGCACCTGAGCAGAAACCCCCCACCACCACACCCATATATGCATATCCGTCTGCTCCACATCCCCCCAGTTGTGTCTTTCAGTGCATCTCTCTCTGTTGGCTGTGTTTATCAGTGTAGTTTTGACTCCGTCAAGAACAGTTTGAAGCCAGGTTATGGTGCATCTCGTCTAGTCATCCCGATAACGCTCGCACTCAGCTCACAGCCAAAATCTCCACTCATATTGTCAGTCGCCTGCACTGTGTCCTCTGCCCCAGCGTCATGAAAAAGGAGCCTCCCAAACAGTTTTGGTTTAGTCATTGTGTTTTACAGAAGACAAAGATCTTAAAAAAGCTTTATATACCAAATATATACACCTTTATATTAGTTAAATGACGGTGTTCCAGCATGTCTTGAGGAGAGATCCTACTGGGAAAAGTTTCTGTCATATTATGTATATTAAGATGGACTTGGCTCCCAGGTGTGGAAAGTGAAGCCAGAGCAAAAGTGCATCAAACCTGCTTTCTGCTTATTTTCCTTGAGTGGAAGCTAAGAAGGTCCGATTTGAGGATCAAAGAATGCTCCTGCTCACATCTTTGATCTCCTCACGTGCACACTTAACTGTGCCGGCTGCTTAAAATCAATTCTCACTAAAATCTTTAGGTACTTTTCGGCCACTGAGGCTTGTAAATGAGGTTGCAAATAGATGTAGTACTTTTCATGTAACACAGGAAATCTGTCTTTTTGTCTGACCATTACATACTATCATTTGCCAAAATATCCACAAGCTCTTGCAGGATTTAGGGGGTTTTAATTGTTCATTTTAACATTTCTCTTCTTGTCGTTTTTTTCAACTCCTTACGAGTGTTATTTTTATTTCTTTCCTCCCCTCTGCACCTTGTTTGTACTTTGACAAATCTTCCTGTATCTTCCTATCACCTCTATGCCTTTCCTTTACCCTTTGCCCCACCTCTGGTCTCCCTCCTTTACTTACCCTCTTGCTCCTCTGCTGCTTTTTCTTCCTCCTCAGGTCTTCTGTGCTGGAATGCAGACAGAGGCTCCGCGGGAGTACATCACCTTGGCGACGGGTGAAGGGGAGAATTTTTCAGAGATCTTTGGCTTCAGGTAAACAGGAGGATAACAATAAAAAGCCATTTTCATTACAAAAACTCCACCTGACTCCTGGCAGTGTTATGTTCTCTGTAAATGAAGAAATTCCATGGAAGTGTAAAGTTAAGCTGTCAAGCTTATTTGGCAAACGTGTGTTTTCCCAGGCTCAATGACCCCACCCAGTGTCCAGCCAATGGCTCTAGAAGAGAAGATTGCGACTGTCGAAGAGACTACAGTGCCGCTGGCATCACCACCTTCTCCAAAGTCCGCCTGGACCTCAGCAAGATGAACATCATCAGTAAGTTGCCCACAGTCTCACAGCATCCTGTGCAAAATGTTAACTCCACATTACTTCAAAATGAGAACTTCCTTTGGCATTTAATTATGTTCATGCTCACGAGGGTTAATGGGCTCAAGATGTCTTTAAGGTCCATTTAAGGAACACATAATTACAAGGCTTGAGGGGATTAAATGAAACTGCTCTAACTAGATGGAATTATACTGATATGAGTTTGGCTCAGCCTGAAACGCAGGCTGGATTTATAGGTAAATAGCATAAGATTTGCTCACCATGGCAGATGCAAGTCACGATTATTAAGGTTCATTCGAGCTACTATAGCGACTAATGCCTAGAGAGACCTTTCACGAGATCACTTTGTTGCTTTATCTTGATCTATAGCTACAGACTGGCAGTTTGCGTTTACCCACCAAGGCAAGAGTGTTCCATTTGGTACAGCTGGAGACTGCTACAGTGCCGTTCCTTGTCCGCAGGTGAGGATGACGACATCTATTATAATTATTTTGCTTTTCATATCAAGAAAAGCCAAACTGTGGCAAAAAATAGATAAATAAAATGTCAAATAAACTGCTCAGCTGACCAAGGACTGCTTTTCTTATAATCTAATATCTAATCTATATGATAAGTTGTCTTTTATGTAAATAATACAATTCATTTGCAGTCAAATATATATTTTTAATAATAATAATAAACCCCTTTCCTACTCTGTGATGTTGTGCTTCTTTATTTTTCTGTAGTTCACTGCACATCAGGCACTTAAAGGTCTCCGTATTAAAGCAGAGAGCAAGATTTACTCGCATTTCTGTCCTTTCTGCATCCATCTGTCCTTTTAGGGCCGCTTTAAGATCAACCTGTCAGGAACAGGGCTCAGGCTAGCTGACGACACCTCTTGGATGTCCCAGGGCACCTTTGTAGTGAAGACGATAAAAAAATCACAGGTAAAACATCACATACATGCCCAGAGGATTAATTCACATACTTGCTTTGTGTTTGCACAGGCTGCAGATTAAGCAGACATAGCTCCAAAGGAGGTTCGGTGTTCAAAGCTCCTTGCTGAAAGAGAACCTTTATTGGGCAGCTGCTCTCTCTCAAGTGCCCCCTACAACCACCCTCCACTTTTTGAAATGGAGATCAGGCTGGAGAGTGCTTTTTGGCAGGGCAAAAATAGGAGGAAGTAGAGATGCCAACAAGTGTTGGGAGTCTGACATCCAAAGCCAGCTGGCCCTCCTTTGGGCACTCCAGGCAGTTTAGATAAAGCCTTGTTGGGACAGCGGGATGAAGACAACACTCCAGTGAAAATCAGACAAAGCGCTTACTAGGAACTCTGGCTTTCATGTCATGGGATAGTGAATTTGGAGCACTCTTCTAATGCAGTTTCCAATTTGCTTCTAGATGTTTGCATGAAACTACTATTAAGTTGCCTGCTTCTGTTACCTATGCTAGTGAAATTCTATTAGCTCACATTTCTCGCTTGTTTCTAAGAGGCTGTTTGCCAACCTTTAGAAACAAACCTGCTTGGTGGGCCTCAGACAAAAAACCCAGAAACAACACATTTTAGGGTGCATTTAAATTTACGCGTCAGGATCTTTTCCACAAAGATTCCTAAAATCATTAACAAGAAAAGCAAAACTTTAAAGAGAAGAATTCACTCAGCTTCTTTTGTACCTATCCTCAAATTCTTGAAACAGCAGATAGTCACAGTACCCATGTTATTATTCTCGTGTCCACAGGATGGCAGCAGAGTGTCAGGAATGTGTGGCGGCTATTGTGGTAAATGTATACCGTCCTCTGGTCACAGTCTGCCCATAACAGTGGAATGAACACAAAGCCATCAAACAGGTGAGGTAAACATGGATAACAATATGAAATATGAAATATTTTCTGTCAAAAAACAGAACTATAATCTGCTTTTGCGCTCACCGAATGCGTTTTTTGATGTACTGCTACTCTGCAGGGTAATTGGCTTTCGTGGCTCATGTCTTCTATCTCTCTATCTTTGATCTGCAGTGTTGTGTTCAGGTGCTCATTGTGTGAACATGTTCCTCCTTGGTGCTACAGCCAACTTTGAGTTCAAACCGTTCCAAACAACCTCTTTTCCCTCCTGTGTGTTTTTAGCGTAATTTAAAATGATGTAAATACTGTAAAGAGAAGGATAAAATTTATTATTTATTGTACTGTGCCATTTATTTTTTATACTGTAATGTAATTTAAGTGTTTTATTTTCCAAAGCACCACACCGTGCATCAGGCAATAACACCACACAGTTGCCTTTTTGTGAGATTTTTACCAAAGTAATGCGCTTTGTATTTTGGCATTTGCCTGTTTAACTTTTTAATACTGTCATTACGCCACAGTAATTCTGTTACAGCCATTTTTGTTGTAGTTGCTGTTGTTGGTGGGTAGTTTTTTTTAAAATAACTATTATTAAAGTTGTATTTAATCCAGTAATGTTATTGTGATGCTCACCAGACCTGTGGTTCTCATGCAGCGAGGTGTCTCCAAGCTACCGGCCTTTTTTTTTTATAGCTTCAGAGTTTGTAGACACATGTGTAGATGGCCATTATGTTGGCCACTGAACGGAGGTGTTCATGTTCCTCCTTTTGTGTGATGAGATGATCTCTTGCAGTCAGTACATCAGACTCTATGTACAGCTACTTCAACTTTTTTCTACATCCTGTCACAGTCCAAATTTCGCCGCCTCAGTGAGATGTTGTTTGATTTTTGTCAAAATCATCAACAACTACTTCATCTATTAATTGTAGGTTTAGGTCATCAAGCACATATGCAGGGAAAAGGAGAGTGCATCTTTCGAACTGAGTTACAGCCTCATCAAATGATGAGTACCAGGGTCAGGTGCAATACAGGTCAGGTGTTAGTGCCATGTATTTTTACCGCTATCCTGGAGATGCTGAAAGTTTAGTAAAGGTATAGGTTATAAAAATGGTTGAGTTAAATGGACCAAACATCAGATTCTCTGTGTTCCTGCATATCTCTCAAGTAGTGTGCAGTGGCTGGGGAGAGCCATTAGCTTTTAGATCTTACAAAACAAGCAGGTTATCTTATCTGGAGCAACTTGAAAGAATTTCATAAGAGAGAGAAAGAGGGGGAAAAGACTTCACCTCAGGCCTATAAAATCCTAGCAGTTATTCCGGAGATCTATATAATGTGATGGTCCATCCCTGGAGACACCCTTCAGACTGCTGAGCTCACAGGCCCTGCAGGCCCTGATTTCTGTCCAGATGCTGCTTGCAAACCATTACCTCCTGTACCTCACATTCTTTTATTCCATCTTTGTTTTGAAGAGTCTGTCAAAACTGTGCGTACTCATCTGCTCCTGTTTAGATCAACCTGACTTGTTGTTCTGTGTGAAGATATCAGGGTACTTCTTATTTTGTGTAAAAAGTCTGGGTTTTGTATCTATGAAGCCACTGATGTGCAGTATTGTGAGCTGTCCTTGTATTCTGTTTGTTCTGTGTGGTACATCATGCAGCTACATCTGATTAAGAAGCCTTATTTGTGCATGTAAGCTGCTCCATATGGTGCTGTTTCAGTGCCTTATATAAAAATGTGCACATTCAGCCAAAAGGGAATTCAGTGCAGTTTTAATCTGCCGCCAAACAAGTACAAAAGACACAGGGAAGAAGACGTGTTGTGTCTTACTGAAGACCACAGCTGACAGGTGCTCTTCTCACTGCGAATGTCAGAATGCAGTTCTCAGGTGTCATAAAAGAAGGGATTCTTGTATTTAACTGTATTTATCTTATTATTATTTGTTGCATACCTGCTGCATTTTTATCAGACATATAAAAGTGTATTATTGTCTTCATATATATTCTTTAGTTTATATGCAAATATTTATTTTTTTCTTTTCTTGTGAATGTACATAAGCCTCGATCATAAACGACTATGAATCACAGCACAGTATTGCCATAAAATGAAGCATCTCGCCAAGCGTTTGTTGTTTTATGAGTGCGTTTATTTATGTGTGTCATATTTGCATAAATTGTATAAGCACAGTTTGGTGGTGCCGCGTGAAAAGGATGATTTATGTATGAGAGCAGATGAAGCAAAGATTGGTGGGTAATAAAATGCCTGGGGTGCACTTGTCTGTCTGCTTTTTGCACTTATATATCATTTTCACTCCAGTTTGTCCTTCACGTGTCATCCGATTTTAATACCAGCCATAAAAAATAAAATAAAAAAATCATGGGAAGATGATAGTCTGGTTAATGTTTGCACCATAAAATTCTCGCTCCGTAGCACTTCTGATTTATATGGTAACACATTTTATGCCATCGTTGTAGCAGTCGGACTTTTAACCGGGCAAGCGTGGAAGCTAATCCAACCTCTGTCCTTCTTCATAATTGTGAATTATCGGGTCATTTACCAAGTGTCAGCACTGGTCCTCCAAAATAAATCTAATTCACCAAGTTTTCAGCAGAAGGAAAAAATGAATGTTTATAGGTGGCAGATCCCTAAACTGCAGTGCCAGTTTAGACTCACATCCAGTCATTGTCAGACATTTTCTGTCCATAACAAAATGAAACAAAATCTAAATTTTATAAGCAAATATTCTTCATTTCAAAGGGAGCACAGAGGAACTTGGCCTCTTGAGCAGATGCACAACGGGCAATATAAACAGAAAGAGTCTGGTTCTTTATTTCTAGGAAAAACTGTAAAACTAATGAATACAGTTAAAGTTCAGAGTCTCCAGAGCCATCCAGTGGACTGGATTCTAGTCTTTGCCAGTCTCATTCTGTCCCCCGGGCCTTATGTTTAACACTGTCTAAACTAGGTCCACAAAGCTCAGTTCCATGTGGAAAGCTGCACATAAAATATTTGCTTGATTGTATTCAGCAGACAGTCATCCTGTACATACGTAACCTGATATTAAATAATATTAAATGGAGCAAGGAATGAAGTGCCAACTGTGTGGAGGCATGAGTATGCAGCACTGACCACCTTGCACCAGCCTCCGTGTTCTAGTTTTTCTTACTGTTTGTGTTGGTATTCCCAGGTGAGCCATAGCAACAGGAGCTGGCCAGTCACTCTGAGGCTGACTCTTCAAATGTCTGTCAGCAGGCTGAGTGAAATGCTGCTTCAGAGCAGCTGTTTAGCAGGAGATGGGGAAAAGTGTGAAAAGGAAAGAGAGAGAAGTCAGTTTGGTGGAGAGAGGAGCTCTCAGCAGCTCCACAAGGCTTGTCTAAACTTAACTACGTGATTCAGGTGTAGATGTGCAAACAGCCCTGGGGTCAGTTGGAGAACTCTGTGTTTCCCCTTTTTAAAAAAAGTCTAACAGTGTTGCTATCATGACTGCAGCATGTCAGCAGGTCTCCGTTGCATCAGATATTCCAGAAAAGGAAAGAAAACACTTACGGAGAAGCCTTCTCTCCTCGGCAGATTTAGACAAATGAAATCCTGCTCCGAGTTTCATCACTCCTAGAAGCCAGGATGAATTTCTCAGGCATGGTAAAAATGCATTTAACATAAAGATTTAAAAAAAAAAAAAACAAGATATGTTTAGCTGGAAGACTGGATCTGCCACTGTTTCCAGGTTTTCATCCAAGATGTCATATCTGATTAAATGACTGGATTTTACAATGACACACTAATACACTTTTAATCTTTACAGCCTTTATTTGATATAATTTCTTATTAACATCTACTCAGACTCCAGCAGCCTGTTATCTCAGGCTGAATACAAGTTCTTGTTATTTTTCTTCTTATCTCCAGGTTCAGTGATCCACAGCACTCATCAGGTATGTTTCCCTTGAAGAATGAGCACTTTTATCGCTGACTGAAGAAAACCACAGAGGTGCTAGAGGTTTCTCTTTCCTCTAAAATGCCTTTTGATTAGTCTGCAAGTGCGTGACCAAGATAGTTAGGGATAGGTGGAGACAGAGAATGGGCAATATTTGATACAAGTGTTCCAACAATAAGTCCGCAAACTGACACAGTATATATCAGATTTTTCCACTGTTGGGGAAATGAATAAACAAACATTTACACATTTACATACTCATACTGTGATCAGTCTGTGTAGCCTCCATACCTTTATATGACTGTTTTTTGCACCCTTGTCTCACAGACCTTCCCACAAGGATTATATGTGTGATCTAAGCTGCTGTATTAGACTTTCTCAGAACCTTTGAACGGCATTTCCAAAAGCTTGCGAACAATGACTCAAAATCAACCCTGTCAGACTTCTGTAGGTCAAAGGTTCACAGGCTACATGGTGAAAAAATACGAGCAAAAATGGACCTAATTAGAAGATCTGAGCGTGTGGCAGCAGCAGTTCACTGTATTAAAAAAAAACTCACTTTACCCTGTTTAGCATGCAACCAAAAAAGGAGCTTTTCTTGACTGCCACCTAGTTCTTGCATTGCTCCTGGAAATAGCATGAAAGCTGTTTTTGATTCTGCCAAGCTTGTTTAGACTCTTAACCTGAGAGTTAATGAGGGGAATTTTAAAGTCATGAGTCCCCAGGGTCAGCTTCCCTCACCATCATTATCATCATCATTCCTAAAGGTAATCTGGGCTGACTTTGAACTGAGGCTTAGTAGTAAGCCTGAGGCCCGGCATGCACGCACAAATAATTTGGATACCCAGATACACTGGCGTTATGTGTTACACTTTTTCCTCAACTGCCTTGCCACATTTTTTGAAACATTATCAAAGCACTTGAAAAAGCATTTTCAATAGAAAAATAGAATAGATCTACTATGTACAATAATATCCATCCATCCATCCATTTGCTCCCGCCTATCCTTTTCAGGGTTGCGGGGGCGCTGGAGCCTATCCCAGCTTGTACAATAATATACTACAGTAAAAAAAAAAATTATGATTAAAATGAAGAAAACAAAACTGCCTAGGTGTTCTTCTACAGATTACATTGTTTTGTAATCTAATCCATTTTACATCTACTGTTCTGCATTGTTACTGTAGTTGGAATATGTTCCTTGCAGTTTCTTGCCTGTTCCCCTTCCTTTGTATTCCTATTACTATACTGCCACAGATGCTTTCTCTTTTTCTCTTCTGTCACCAAGTTATTTATCTTAGCAGGCTCCTGCATGTTCACAAATTGTATTTGTTGCATGCAGTAAATATGTTTCAGAAAATGCTCAAAAATCTTGAGGTACTCCTCATTTCTTTTTCCTTCTTAGCAGCCAGGCTTTGTTTAATTTTATAGTGGTCATGACTAATAGTTCTCCTTCTTGTTCACTCATTTTCAGTGCTTATTTTCAAAATAAGTTTGTTTTTTTTTAATCATTGAACAACTTAACACTGACCTAGGAATCATTCAAGCACAAAAAGGCACCTAACTCAAGGTATGAACCAATGTTGTGTCATAACAGACAATTTGGCAAAGTGTGCATTTTTTAAATTGCATCTTTAAGTACTTTGTTGTTAGCAGCCACTCACAAATGGTCTGAGTGGAAAAATGGCTTAATGAACGGAAGCAGGGAGACAAAACTGGACAGAAAATCATTGGTAACAGGATTTATGGAGTGATAAATCCAAATCTGAAATTTTTGGTTTGAATCATCATCAATATATATGGAGTAGGTCAGGAGAGATGGACATAAAACATGGTGGAGGCTTTTTCATGGTTTGGGAATCTTGTTAAAAATGATGGACTTATGAATACAGAAAAGTAGCTTCAATATTTGATCCACCATGCAATGCCATCTGCAAAGTGTCTGCATGCATGGCCAGCGTTCAGCATGCCATTGTTCCCAAACACCGCCAATGCAGAAAAAACTTACCTGGATAGGAAAACACAATGGAACAGTCGGTGAGTGGCCTCCCCACAGCTCAGATCTAAACATTACTGAAGCAGTTTGAGATCATCTTGATGGAGAATATAACAAAAGGCAGCCAACATGCAAAGAAGAGCTTTGAATATCCTTCAAGACATCTGGAGAACTATTCCTGAAGAATACTTCAGGAAATTACAAGAGAATCAGAATTCTACAAACTCAATGCATATTTGCAGATGTTTCAATAAATCATTGCACTCATTTCCCATTTTCCTGATGCAATATAAAGACAATGAAAGATGGCTAAAGGCCTTTGCACTCTACTGTATGCAACAATGAAGAATCACAATGAAAGAATCACACATTTTCTTCCCCATGTGCTCAGGCAACAAAACACTGAAGAATTTCGTGTAGCTAAAAGGTCATTCAAATGATGACCCCGAGCAAAGGTGAGCTAACCTGAATCTTGAAAGGTAATTGTCTGTTTTGTGAGCAAATGTGGATTCATTTTCCTGTTTCTCTGTTATTCTTTCACACTGCCATCGTTTGACTATTGATGCTTTTTGCCTTCATCCATTGCTACATCTGATTATCTCAAGGTTGTGATTCTGTCCTTAGACAAGCAGACATCTCCCAGTTTGTCTGTCTGCTCCTTGTTTCATCCTCTTTAAAGGAAACAACACCTGCAGGGTTGTCTGTCTTCGTTCTTATCAGCCAAAACCCAATCTGACAAGAGACGCTTTTTCAAACAGTCTAAACAGATGTCGAAATTCAGCCTCCTTTTCTTAAGCTGTGCACCGCAGCAGTACGACTGCAAGTCTCTAAACTGACCGTGGAGCTGTATTAGTCAGCAGTGACATTTGTGCAATCTTACCACTTCATTTAAAAAGAAAAAAGAAAAGAAAAAGGAACCCCATTACGTCTAATATAAACGACCAAAACAGTGCACAGCAACCATCACACATTACTGTTGCATCCCTGAACTTTAAGTTGGCTGTCAGAGCAGAATAAAAGCTGCCTGTGAGTCAGATCAGTCTTACACTGATGTTAAAAAGCCTTTTCTCTGGTGATAAATGGAGGGCGATTGTTGGAGAGTCAACGCTGTCAGACCAAAGAGAGGAAGGCACCCAGGAGAGCTCAGTGCAGGTTTGTGGTAAAGTAAAAGAAAGACTGCATTATTTACTCGCTTTTTTCTTTTTCCGTTTTGGACCAAAGTGCTATCATTAATTCATTCTAATAGAGGAAAAACAAGAAACAGGAACATGTATTTCCTCAGTGATAATTCTGTTATTTGTACCCATCCACTGTAATAACTGGACATCTCTCTCTCTCTTTTAAAAATATGTGACTTTTAAAACTTGCTCAACTTTCAGCCCAAGTTTGCTGTTAGCTTTTAAGTAAAACACAACAAATTAATTAATTAATCACCACTTTCAACAAAATTTTGTAATAACCTGTTTTCTTTATTTCTTTTTTTGTCCAATAGAAGAAGAAAACCCACACTGACAGATTTCCATTGGCTGTGGATAAACAGGGTGGAGCTGTTACCCGGAACAGCGAGGCTTCATTCATTAATGAAGGAGGTTAATAGGGCAGGACAGCCGCCAGCGCTCTGCGCACTTTTAGACAAATCTTGAGAGGTATTTTTTTTTTAAATTATTATTGTTATTGTTATTTTTAATCCCGAGTTTTCTCTGTGCTCAGTTTGTCTCTATAGCGCACGACTGTACATCTGCTCTTCTGGGTTCAAGCGGTCATGTTCAGTCGCAGCTCCAAGAGAAGAGATCCCAGCAGATCGGTAAGTTGGCAGGATAAAGTTAGTAGAGGTTTGATGGTTTCCATAGCGCTGCTTCAGCTCCCACTGCACGCGGTATGCTCGTGTTTGTTGTGTGGTTTTCTTCTCTGTATCTGCTCTGCCCTGTTGCTAAGGAGATCCAGTATAATCTGAGCTGTCGAGATATGCAACTCAAGATGTGACACAACAGCACAGTCAGCATGATGATGTTTTCTGTTGCGCACAGTTGCTTTCTGAGCGAATTCTGAAGCGCACACACATATTTCCATTACAAATACCCCCATGTGTTTTTAAGTCATATTAGGGACGTCATTTAAAATAGTGTTACACTGTAAAAATGCAGTGCGTTCAATGCGTTAAATAGTCTAAATTACCAGCTAATTAACGACAGTCATTTAAAGCCCCATGCAGTGAGGAGTTTGGGGGACCTGCTATTGTGACCTGTGTTTCTTTCTGTAGAACCCTGCAGATGAGACTCAGAGAGGACAGCCCTGTGTCACCTGTGGAGAGCAGTGTCCTGGCTTTGCCCTGCACAAATGGAGGTACAGCACTTGTTCACCCATCTGGGTGAGCGATCCATATCACAACAGTGATGGGGGAAGGTCCAATGTTTCTTTTGTTTTTTACATCTTTACAAGTCACTGAATTCATTCATTCATCGAAAAGGGTTAAAGCGAGAGTCATTTGCCGTGCTCCTGCACCCAGTTTGGCAAAGCAGCCGTTCTTAACACTGTGATTTCTTCTTCAAGAACTCTTCCAAACTCTTGGGATGTTGAATAGAGTCAGCCATGCATCATACTGTGAGGAAACAATTGTTGTGCCCCTGTGTGCTCCAGGATAATAGTTTTACAGTAGAGACCATTCATGCAGCAGGAAGGATTCAAGCCTGCTGCTTCTGCAGTCACGCTGTCACAACTGTGAGGGTATAAATGTGCTTATGCTGCGAAACAAACTGCATATTGTTGGAAGACGTAATCCTGCTGTGGAGTACGGGAGGATTGGGTTAGAGTGTGAATGCCGGTGACTGTGCTTGTGCAACTGTGGAGATGCTGTGAGCATTGGAAAAGAATAGGCTGCCTGACCCCAGCCCCTAGTAAGGCTTACATGGAGAAGAGAAGTTCCAAACTATAAGTTCAGTAACACTGAGAGGTTTGTGTTTTTACACCTGTGCAGCCTATAAAGTATGAGCTTGTTCTGCAGCATGTTAGAACTATTTTAGTACCATTTTTCTCACAGATGTAGAACGCATCAAAAAGACGTTATAACTCACCGCAGTGTTTTGGTAAAACAAAAGTCAGCTGGGTCGGAGACATTTCATTCAGAGAGCGTGGATTTATAAAGTGTTTTGTCTGTCTGATAGGAATCCACAATAGGCTGGGAGTTTCTGAGCCATAAAGACCATCCAGTCTCCTTTGCCGGTAACTATACAGAGGCAACGGCAGCCTCAGGAATGCAGCCTTTAATTGCTCGTCTGTGCAGTCCCACAATAAAAAGTCAACCCACTCCCCACCCTCTACCCCCACCAAGCTGGAATAAAAAGTCAGTGGACACAGACTGCCTGCAGGAACACGACTGTGTGCTGAGGCAAAAGGCTGTTTTATTGCTCCAGCAAGTCTTTGTGTCTGAGGCTAAACAGAGAAAAAGACAGGGTAACTTCTTAAGGAATGTCCTACTTCCATATCAGGCCAAACTTAATGGGTTTTCATGCTTAAAAAACATTATTATCCTTTTTTTAAGGCGTAGTTGTAATGTTTTGCAATGCAGTGGACTTAAAGTGACCCTTGGGTCAGAGATAGGAATGAGAAGGGGGGAAATGTGTGCGTGCATGTGTGTACACTTACTGTGTGCTCTGGTCACAGTAGCTGTTTGACAAAAACAACACACATTTGTAATAGATTATGTGGTAATATCCACCCTACTGGATGATCTGCCGTGACATTTTGGTTCATATATCCATGTATGCTGAAGGTTCACGCTTTGCTGATGGACTCAACTTAAAACACTGTTGTACTACTCTTAGTCTTTTCTTTAAGCTGAATTTAAATTTGATGACGAGCTTGATTTCTTATCTGGGATAATTTAGGATTAGTCTTGGGAGTTATTGGGATTTGAGGTAGTTGCTCTCTTTGTGTTGCTGCCAAATTTCTTAATATAAATTTAAAACGCTGATAAATTTATGTAATTGAAAAGAGAATTTCAGCATTGACATTTTCTTTGCCATTTAATCCTCTAAATGTAATGTAATGTAATGTGTATGTGTTAGTCCATAGGGAAATTACTCCTCTGCATTTAACCCATTCACCCAGTGAAGCAGTGGGCAGCCACCAATGCCGCGCCCGGGGAGTGTGTAGGGACGGTATCTTGCTCAGGGGTACCTCAGGGTAGCCATTCAGTGGAGTCGAACCCCTGACCTTCTGATCATGGGGCAGCCACTCTACCTACTGAGCTATCCCTGCCCTTATATTGTCTATCATTGTGTATTATATTGTCTATCCCTTGTTCTTATATTGTGTTATTTGCCATTTGATAAAGTAGCAAAAAATACCATTCTAAATCTGAGGGTAAATGCCCCCTCTGATTGTTATCTTTCCCAAATACAGTCTGAAATATTGGGATATGTTTTTTATAAGAATATTAAGAGGAGTAGAATAGGAGGGATCATGGCTGAATGTCCTGTTAAAAATTTGAATGGAGTAAGGGGTCTGGTTAAATCTGACATTTCCACATTTTTATAGAAATTAGCTAATCGTGCTAAAGTGAGGAGACAATCCCTTTGAGAATATGCTATAGCTGTTGTTTTACTCAAATGCGATCATAATAATTATTATTGATACTTCATTTATCTCGCTGAGATTGAGAGCACTTTTTCTGGAGAGACCTGTGCACAAAAATAAAAACATAGACAGACCAAAGTAAACCAAATGGTTCCGGTCTGCTTAATGTTAAAGGTTCAGTGGAAGGTCCAGGACATCTAAACGTCTTTTGGGATCTTTGAAGTTGCTGTCCTGATGTGGATACAAAATGGACACATGAAAGAGTTTCGGTTTGCTGGCTGCTTGTGTGTTAGTGTCCATGTGTAACAGAGTAAGCCAAGTTGGCTGCTCTGGGTAGGTTAGTGATAGGAGCGGATTCTCTTCGCTCAACATGTTCCTGCTAAATATTTAATACTTGCCTTTGGCTTGATTGATTTTCTTTGTACTAATGAGACTCATTACCAGCCTTATTAACATTAACCCTGAGTGTGAACGTGCTGTCTGACCCGCTGGATCGCATGACTCTTCTGCATGACACCAGTGTGTTTTCACACCTGAAAAGTTACTGTCACTTAACCTGTTTTTAACCTGTTTTTGAAGCCTTGAGTCAGTCCAGGCATGAATCAGACTGCAAATCCAATGAGATCTTGCCATTAGCAGTTTTTCATTTCCTCCAGCAGCACAACATAAAACTTAATTTAAGGCAGTAGGTTTAGTTCAGGTTTTGCCAGAGCTGACTGGCGCTGGACAAAGCCTGCCCTTGTGTGCAGCGACGCTTTGGCTGAAACTTCAGCTGGCTAAAAGCAGTTCTGAGCAGATAAAGAGAGAAGCAGAAAAGGACAGAGGAAGGAGGAGAGATGATGTTTGCAGGAGAATAAGAGGGATCACGGTTGAGTTTTAACCCGGCCCTGAATGGCTTGCTGACGTCTGTCCCCTCGGTAACCTGGTGTGATCTGCATAACACAGGCTGGGCCCCTCAATTCACTGTGTTAACAAGACGATCTGGCAAATAAAACTGTCAGGGTGCCCGGCCATTTGAATGGGTTCTGGCTGTTGCAGCACTGAAGAAGACTCAGTTTTAGGTGAGGGGGAAGGGAGAAGGAAGCCAGCGGTGGCCGGTGCCAGATAATGGAAACTTTAGATTTATCACCAAAGCTGTGTCAGTGTATTGGCATGTAGATGGTAAGCATCTTTGCCTGATAGTTTCCAGGGATGAAAACATTCCCTGACCTGCTGTGTTTTCTCCTTTTCAGGGCTTGTTTGGATGCAGAATGCGTCAGCAGCGTCTCCTAATAGCATTCATATGGGTCAGGAAGCGAAATACTTTACTAATACTACAATGTAGCTTGCCATCGCCAGTGTGTGAATGTGTGCGTGAATGTAGTGTAAAGCGCTTTGGGGTCCTTAGGGACTAGAAAAGCGCTATACAAATGCAGGCCATTTACCATTTAATAAAGTTGGCTTTTTAATGTGTGAATGGCATGCTTTGTTTCTGCCCTTTGGCGGTTTATTTTGAAGGGGTTTTATTTTGACAAACCTGCAGGAACTTTGGCTCTATGCCTGATGTTTACAGATAATGCAAGCCTAGGGAGCTTTGACTCCGTGATATCAATCATAATTTGACCTTTGGGTTTTCGGACCGTGTCGAGCTAAAGTCAACCCTTCCTATTTCTCTGCTTTCATTAACTGCTGGCTTTGTCCCTCACTCCTTTCCCCCTGCCATTTCTCCTCATATTCCTTTTTATCCAAATCACCCCATAATTGACTGTAACAGGCTGGTCTAGATGGGGATTACGTATGTTGGTCACGGAAATGAGGATGGCCTACACATGTCGCCGGCTGATTTCCTGCAGGGCTGGTGGTTGCCTGTTGAATTCCAATGATATCCTTGAATCAAAATTGAACAGCCAGGCTGAGATTATAGGCTTGAGCAAAATTCCTGTACTATGCCTTCCCTTCTGCATTTGGGAATTTTAATGATAAGCATGGGTAAAGGACTGTTTGTTTGAAACAAGCACACGATTCTAACATATTCCCTGCTTTCTAATACTGATTGTGCACATTGTTGCAGAAAATACACGAACACGTTTATTACTTCTTTTTCCCGACACAATAGTATCGACTGACCTCATCCACTGTGATGGACTGGCATTATACTGGATTTCTTCTTCTTTTTTTTTTCTTTTGGTTTGGGACTCATTTGTAGAATCTGTGAGGACGGAGCCTCACATCTGGTTTAGATGCAGCTTGTGGTGCATTCACCAACAGATCAATTTGATCCCTAAGAGAAGGATGGGTGTAGGTCACAACAGCAGGCGGCGTCATATCATCCACCAGGTGGGTTCTCGAAGTGTAACAGGACCCACTGAGAGGTGTTGGGTTTCTAAACTCTGTGCTTGCGTAATTGGCTTTTGTAATTCTCTATCATTAGAGCTGTAGTCGTTTACTGACAGACTACGCACAAGTAAAAGTAGATTCAATGATTAAAAAACGGTGTGCCTGCAGTTTACAGTATTCACATGCCAAGTTTCAAATAGCTTAATATAACATATTATATAATCACTCTGTGTGTGTGTGGTGGGGGGGGGGGCGGTGTAACAATCAGAATCAAAATCAGAATCAGAATGGGGTTTATTGCCAAATGTTGAGCAGGTTTACAACATTAGGAAATTGCTGCGGTGCAAATGTCATATAACACAATTTATTAACAATTTTTAAAATGGTTTTAAATTTCAACATTCTTAAAAAGCAAAACTGTAAAGACCAGTATATTCATATACCACATATCAATATGATCTAAAAAGCACTTTTTAAAATTGTTTTCTTGTTTATGTGGTGAAAATAAACTGACCAGCAGGGGGCAAACATGTCTAATAGACACCGAACTGTATTAACCATTTTGTTTACTGGTTGATTGGCTCCATTGTCTTTTAATTCATGCCGTCAGCTTGTTAATTCTTTTCAAAAGGTTTCCAAATTCTTAACAGTTCCCCGTCTATTCCTGAGGTATGACATTAACTCATTATGATAATTGCCATATACAAGTTTGGCTTTTGGCCCAACATCCTGATAAGCCTTCAGCTCTCTCTTGCTTTAACTTTTCCAACATTAACACACATTGGCAACTCCCCTTGATTTACATTCTAGTCATGCTCATTCATCCTGACGTTCGCCCTGGTGGTGATCCATACCTTAAAGGCTTTGTGTGCTGAGCTGCCTTTGAACTGTCATTGAGAATAAAGCCAGCAGGTCAACAAGTGTAACTGTCTGTCAGCTATGACTGTACAATATTTTGTACTAATCCAAGTTAGTGTGGATACCTACAGAATAAGTGGAAGGGGAATCCATGGCAAACTTGCATTTGATCCTGTGGCAACCTTTGATATATGTTCATTTAGTGTAACTTAAACTGAAAAAGGGGGAGACACTAAAGTCATCAGGACTGACTTTATGCATATCTCTATTCAGACTGTCTTAACCCTCCCTGCAGCCTTGTACCCATCCCTATTGCACCCATTCCTACAGCAAACATGACTAAGAACTGAAATAAATAAAAGCTCCTGGAGACTGCAAATAGTTTCTTGATTTGTCTTTTAAAGGACTGATAAGTCATTGAAGCCGCAAAACAAATTCTTTGACTATCAGTTCATCAGTAAACGGATTTCTCAGTTCAGGAATAGGTGGGTGGTTAGACTGACAGGGAAGGTGAGACTGGTGGAAAATGAAAGATTGACAGTAGTATAATGTCACCTTGTTCTGCCTCTAAAATGAAATGCAAGGGTAATTAGCTTATACTTACCCCAGTCAATAGTTTCCATTGCTTGTTTCCTGCTCATACACCTGTAGTCATTCTGTCTCATAGTGCCACTTATCACTGCTTCACCTCAGCTCATTAACCCTTCATCTTGTGGCCTCCTCTCTCAGTCCTGGCATCCTTCTATTCATGCATCTCCTCATCTCTGCAGTTTAAAGACTGCCAGACCGCTGCAGAGGTTTACACAGTGCTCCACTTCAAAGCCTTCTTTGATTCTCTCCTCTTGTTTTATTCCCCCCCTCCTCAGTTCTCACCGTCTAGCCACCTGTTCTCATTCGGGCTGGGTGTGGAAGGGAATAGCCTTAAGGAGCTGTGCTAACACCACAATTTGAACACACAATCCTACAGGCATTTCTTGTCTTTGGAATACTTCCTCAGCTGTGGTGATTTGGAGGGGATAAAATGTTCTTTGGTTTTGGGTTTTTTGGGGTTTTTTTGCAGCCAACAGAGGACAGCATTGTACAAGCGCAACATGGATCCATCCAAGTTGAAATCCTCATTGACTAATATGTTAACTGGAATATCAGAGATGAGAGATTTTTCCATAATAGCAAAGCTTCACACCTGCAGCACTAGAAGACACTGGCGTGGTGTGGATCATTATTTTATTGGGGAAAACTCATATGTTAGGAAAGGGTGACAGTTTCCTTTTGACGTTCCCATTACTTTAATTACTTGTCCTGTTTTTTACAGACCCCCAAATCCCAGTGGAACACAAAGCCTTGTTTGTCTTAATTGCAAAACAGAAGCTTGATGACTCTGCATTGATAAATTATTTGATTGGTTTATTGATTCAGCCAGCCCCCTCAATATTGGTTGGCTTAAGTGGCATGTGGACCTAAGAGAATTGAGTGTCATCTATTAGTCAAGAAAGGAACCGGATAACCTCTCTATCAAAAAGGACTGAGTTTGGACCATGTCGATGCGTCACTTTGACCAAGTTTGTTAGCTGAAAAAGGAAATTCTAGTGTTTTGGATGAATTGCACACATCGCCACAGCTTTGACCCTTTGTCTTCTTTTCCTCCAAAGCCCCTTTCACTCTTCATCTTTGTCTCTTTGCCCTTCCCACGTCTGTCTCTGTGTGTAATTTGTCGTCATCTGAAGAGTGGGCGAGGTGTCGTCTTCGTTCTGCTTGCAGGTTTGCGTGAGTCAATGCTGAATCTAATAGGCATGCTGGATGAGCTGTAATGCTCTGCTACTGTTCTGCTGGTTCATGGACTTTGTCTGTTGTGTATCTGGCATTTTCTTAAGCCCGTGTGTGTGTGTGTGTGTGTGTGTGTGTGTGTGTGTGTGTGTGTGTGAGAGAGAGAGAGAGAGAGAGTATTAATAGCAGAGAGGCTCTTAAGTGAAGCTTATATTTCATGGATGAGAGAGTAGGCTGGCTCTCATTGCCAAACTGTACAGGTATCTATCAACTGATCTGAGTGCAGTCAGAATGGAGAGGGGGCAGAAAAAAGTCGAAGACAGCTCTGAGGCATGGCCAGCTACCTCTGATAAAGGCCAGAAGTAGCACTGCCTCATTTTATTTTTGTGGCTGTGGTTGTAAATTTGGGGGGCATTTTGGTATTGAGAAAGTGTTTGGAAACATTCTGCTATAGCTGGCAGGTCCATATTCATTCCTATGGTGTTTTAGTCAAAAACTGGTGTCAATAACTATATTTAAGAATCTGATGGTTATTTATTGATTATTCTTATTAGTTTTATTTATTTGTATGTGCTCTTTTTTTTTTAATAAGAACCTCAGTTGAAATATTTGGATCTGGATCATCTAGGATACTCTAGTACTACCTGGTCCATCAGATAGTACAAGGATAGCTCTGAGGTGTCAAGGCGTGGACTCCAAAGGTGCTTTGTTGTGTTTGCAGCAGATGCTTTAAGATGAGGAATTTCCATGTTAGATTTGTTCAAGCACACTGCTGCCGGGTCACTGTGTGTCCCTGCTGCTGTTATAAGAGAGACAGTCAGTATTTGAGTGGCTGTAATTTTTTTTGGCTTGTTTGTTTTTGCAGTTGCCCAAAATTAGTTGTTAGTTATAGGGTGTATGCAAAAAAACTACATACACCCTATAATTCAGTAGCTCGTAGAAGCACCTTTAGCAGCGATAACACAAAGTGATCTTATTCTGTATGACTTTATCAATCTCATATTGTTGTGGAGAAACTTTGGCCCACTCTTCTTTACAATCTTGTTCATTGAGTTTTGCAGGAATTTGTTTATGCACAGCTCTCTTAAGGTGTCACCACAGCATTTCAGTCAGGTTGAGATCTGGAGTTTGACTGGGCAACTGCAAAACTTTAATTATTTTCTTTTTCAGCCTTTCTCTTTAACATATGCTGATGTGATTAGGATCATTGTCCTTTTGCATGACCCAAGTTCAGCTCAGTTTAAGCTGTCGGACAGACGCCCTCACATCTGACTCTTTTCTTTATACTTTGCAATCAACAAGGAACTTTTCTGTATACCAAAGTGCTTTTTTCTTAAATGCTTTGTGTTACTGTTTAGGTACAGAGTGGAGAGACATGATCTGGAAAAGGTAAATGGATAGGCTGATGATATGTGACAAATTACTCAGGTTGAATTTAAGTGCATTTCACTTGCATGGTACATGTTTTAGCCAGTTCAGACATGTGGATGTGAAGTAGCTTTACGTTCTCTTATAAGGCTGTGTTGCAAAAAAACGGCGTGGGCGCTAACGAAAGACAAAGACATTGAATCACTTGGATTAAGATGGATAGAAATGAGAACTGGTAATGGAGACACCTGACAAAGTTATCTTTGTGATTTGATTGAGGCCATCATCACCCTTATTTTCCAAAATGGTTCTGTTTCTCTAGCTTAACCGCCAAGAGCTCTGCATATTTGAAGGTTAGACTCATTCTTTTTCTCTTCTCCAGCAATCTTTATCACTCATCTGACCAAGTTTATTTGTGCAGGTTGACCAGTTGCCAAGGCAATGATGAATGTGCTCTAAGTTTGCTGCTGCCTTGACAACAAGCCAGATAAGTTGTGTATTATCAGTAAGACAATAGGAGGACCAGTGAATATGGGCGGTAAGCAGACATGGGAGAAGGGAAAAAAAACAAACCTGGAAATGAAGAGGCTAGTGTTGCTCATTTGACGTCAGACTTTTTGAGTGGGTTTAAAAAAAAAGTTTCTTTTGATGTATGATCTTGGTCACAGTTGAATGAAATGTTAAGCAGCATGATCTGAATACTGTTTCAAAAACCTCCCAACGAAGAGCATGAAGAGTTTTCTGTTCTTTATTTTAATCAAATGTCAAATGTAGCTACAATGTGTTTGCAAAGATGAAAAGTCACTATGAAACTGGCCCCTCATTTTAAATGGTTACCTTAACTAAGTTATTTAAGGTTATCAGTATCAAAAACTTTTGCCAGTGACATTTGGTTAACTCCCTCACCATGAAACGTGGAACAGATGCATCAAAAGAATAAAAAACAGACTTTTGTGGAGTGGTGTGGCCCCAAGAGTGCTTGAGTTGTGGAGGTATTTGTATTATTTGAAAATCTTGTGAAACCAGAGAGCCAAGTAACTCACCAGCAATGTAGCCTTCCCTTGTAAAGTCCCTCTGCAATTTATTTCTCAACCTGATACTCTTGTAGTTGTGACCAGCACACAGACTCCAACAATTTCTGAATGTGATGTTGAAAGAGTTCAAATTAGCTTTGACTGTGATTAGGATATCCAACACTGGAAACATGCATGGCCAAATAGGTTTTATAAAAATAAAAGCCAAATATGCACCTGCAAATGTGATCAGAAGTGCCCGCAGACTCACCTTTGACTCTCTCCATGAATAGTGTTGCAGTTTTAGTGTCTGTCCAGCGTATGCAAAGTATTGTGCTGTAACACTTAGACAGTCTGCACAGTCCCAACTGCCTTCTGTCACATAATAAAACCATGTTATCCTGTTAAGGCTTGACAGTGAATGTGACAGAGTGACTGCAAAGTCCAGAGGCGGAAAACAGAATGAGCTGATGTGCTGAATCAAAAGGCCGTTGTATGCATGTCAAAGGTCAGCTTTTAACCAGCAAATCCCCTTTTCTCTCATCTAATCCACCAAGCTGGGGTTTTCCCACACCACAGGGCACATCTCAGACCAACCAGAGTGCAGACAGACAGGCACGATGGTGCCTGATAGCGTCCACAAGGCTCAGACCACAAGTAGTCTTATTTCCATCAAAGATCCTTGGCCTGCAGGTATGGAGGGACTGTGGATCCAAATTTATTTGAGCAAGTGTTCAGATAAATTAAAGCATAGAAAACATGTCTCTTTGTTATAAAATGCACAACTACCGATTCATTTTTACTGTTGAACTTCCGTTATGGTCTGTCCAAAGGCTTTGGCTCAGTACAGCATCCATGCCACAGATGGCACTGTAGTAAAAGTAGCTTGCTTGTTTCAGTAATGTACTGTAGACATGTTTTCTTTTTTCTTTCCAAAGTCCATTGAGACACTTTTCTAGCTGTGCAGAGTCTCATGAGGTAAATTAACCCTCTGTAAAGTTGTGCATTACTCATTTTCTCCATTATGCATTGTTAAAGATTTTAAGAACGTGTCATTAGCTTGAAACTGATAACAGCTGGCCATATCTCAGTTTCAACCATGCACTAGCTAGTTGCCTTCATTAAACATGTCTTACTATTGCAGCATTTACAGGGTCTAGATCAGACCTTTAATGCCAAAAGCTCAGCATTCTGGTTGTCTATTTAAATTTGAAAGTATTGTCACACATTTCGAATATTACAAACTGTCAAGTGATTCTTGGAATAATGGCTACAAAGGCAAAGTTCCAAAAGAGAGAGAGAGAGAGAGAGTGTGTGTGTGTGTGTGTGTGTGTGTGTGTGTGTGTGTGT
>NW_024582675.1:631398-636654 GCF_018398535.1 Haplochromis burtoni
GTGTGTGTGTGTGTGTGTGTGTGTGTGTGTGTGTGTGTGTGTGTGTGTGTGTGTGTGTGTGTGTGGGTTCAGTTGTTAGTAACTTTGTACCACAAAGTGTATAATTTTAGCTATGCCATTGCTATGATTAAAGCTGGCACTGGAGGTAATCATGGTGGAGTAATACATGAGCTGTGCTTAATGAGAATAATGGATATCAGGAAGGAAAAGAAAGCAACAGTTTGGGCTGTAATCCATTTAGCTAAAGACTTTCTTTTGAACTTCTATCCAGACTCATCTGCAGGGGTCCAGGTTGTCTGCACATGAGTTAGTTGCACATTTTATTCAACTGAAAGTTGGTCAGGAATTTATAGCATCAAAAGTTACCAAGTATTACTGCAATATATTAGTGCAGGTAGTCTACTGTATTTTCTTGACTCAATGGGAACCTGGAGGCGAAAGCTAACATACACTGTGAGCAGCATCAACGCTTCTTAAATCTCTCTCCAGCATGGCATCATCAGGTTACACGTTTACAGAGAGTCAGCAGTTTAGCCCGGTAAAGCTGACTGGCCTTGCTTTGTCAGAAAGGCTGTGATGTGCGCTGTATATCTCTGCATTCTTAAACAATGAGCTTAACTTCGCTTGAATTCAACCCCCCTCTAACATTATGTTGCCTGTGGCACACACACATCACACACACACACACACACACTCATCATTTCCCCCACAGACTGAATCGCTCATTTGGTGTGGGGATCAAAGACTCCAATATTTATAAGTGGTCTTCGGGTGTAATTTGTTTCTCGTTTGATTCTGACGAGACCATTCCCCGTCTCCTCTTTATTTATCTATGTGTTTATTTATTTATCTGTTTAAGCCAAACTTCTTCTTCCTCATTACAGCGGCTTTAATGTCCTCGCTGAGCAGAAACTAATGGCGATATAATGAACGGCGTGCAAGCACATTGAGAGTAAAATGTAAATTGTTTGCCTGGAGCGCTGGTGGTGAAACAGGAGGGAGACAGATTGGATAACCCGCAGTGTATGGAAAGTCCTGTCTCCTGTCATGTGGGAACACAAAGCTCACGCTGCTTTAGCCTGTGTGTGTATATATATATATTTTTTTTTTTAAATGCCACATTTTATCTTCCATCTGGTTGGCTTATGAGACTCTTGACTTTATTTGTTTGTTTATCTTTTAATGTATTCTAAGACCATTTCCAGCCTTTTATGAGCCTGTGTTTGATCTGCATCTGTGACAAGTTTGTGTAATGACGCCACAGTTGTTTCCAGGTCTGGTTTGTCACCCCTTTTCACCTGTTTTTGGTCATTTTTAAAAATTGTTTAAAATGTTTCGTTTTTAGTGTGTGTGTGTGTGTGAATGTTTGGTGTTTATCGGAGGGGGTAATGGGAAGCTTCTTTCTTCCCCTGTATTCCCTTAATTGATATTTGATTCCCATAACAGGTCGAATGCAGACAGTGTGCGCAGGTGTGTGTATGTTTAGAAAGACACATCTAAGTGGGGTGGTACTGTGTGTGTGAGAGAGCAGGTGCTAAATGCCAGACACTTTAACTCGAGGGATGTCTTAGATTGTGTAGCCCACGCAGAACTCCGTGCACCTGTGTTTTGTTTTTTGTTTTTTTTTTCTCGTTAGCACCGCCACACGTGCCTGCTCGTGCTCCCAGCCATACGAAGAATGGACTATACAGACTTTAAGCTTGTAATATTTAATAGCTTGACACCTGAGCCAGGAAGCGTGTCTCCGTTTATGCCAGATGGTGTTCAGCTGAAATCTCATGTTCCATTCTGACTACAGTTCAAGCTGAGATGGAAAGCAACAGGAGACCAAATTGGTGTCTTTACAAAAACCACCCCAAAAAAAACCACAAAGTCTGTGTGTCGCGTGAGAATAAAGCCAACGGCCATTTAATTAGGCGTGTGTGTCTGCCTGTGTGTGTGTGTGTGTAAGGGGGGGTTATATCTATTAATTACTGTTATGTTGTATGTTCCACCTGTGTCTACATGGGTCTCCTCCGGATGCCCTGTCTTCCTCCAACAGAGCAAAGACAAGCATGTCAGGTTAGCTGTGGATGTCAGGTAAAATGCTTAATGTACATAGACATTGGTCAGGAAGCCCTATATAAAGTAAAAAGTATAAAGTGAGGGCAGCGCAGTGGCAAAGTGGTTAGCACTCTTGCCTCACAGCAAGATCCTGAGTTCAATTCCACCATCAGGCCAGGGTCTTTCTATGTTCTTCCTGTGTTTGCGTGGGTTCTCCCCGGGTATTCTGGCTTCCTTCCACAGTTCAAAGACATGCAGTTAGTGGGGTTAGGTTAATTGGAAACTCTAAATTGCCTATAGGTGTGAATTTGGGAGTGAATATGAGTGCGACTGGTTGTCTGTGTATATGTGTTAGCCCTGCAACAGACTGGGTACCCTGTTAGGGTGCCAGAGTGTCAGATTGCCTTTCTATTTGTGCCTCTCTCTTCCTTTAGGTAAGCAGGTACGTCTTGCTATTTGTGGTTGCATGAAGATGGAGTTAAAGGTACTTTAGACAGGCTGGAGAGGACTGTTCGCTCAGTTTCAGCTCCACGTCTGGCCTGTTTGAGTTCCAGATGCTCTAACTCAGACAAGCTGTGCTCGAGAAGTCCCTGAATAATGAATCTCAAGCACAAGAAGACTGGTTGATGTGAGTGTGCAGTTCTTTGTGTCTTGTTTGTGAACTTTTGGCACATTAGCATTCCACTGTGTTTGCTCGCAAGTTGCTTACATTTCTGTTTAATATCTGAGTGCGTGACAGTTATTTGTACTAATTATTGGACGCATTACATTAGATCAATAGAGATGCATCACATACTGCGGGCGCAGTAATAAGCAATCTCATTATTCAATCAGAATAACGACTAAATATGACTATCATAGGTTATTGGCTCGTTTTTTCTTAAAAAAGTAAAAAGATATAGATAAATGTGGATATTTGCTTTTTTGACAGAATTTGCATGTTTAAGAAGATCAGTCCAACTCATTTGTTTATGTGTAAACAGAGTAAGTCAAAAATCAACTAATTGGTTAATTATCTTCAAATTCAACTTCTTTTTGTGTGTGCAACTGAGTGACGGAGCTTTTCCTGCTGTAACTGTTTTGGGAGGGTGTGTGTAAGAAGACTCATTTGAGTTATCTTAGGAGCTAGTGGTGCATGTTATTAGCAAAGAGACAATCCCCCCTGTTGAGCCTGATTAATGATGTAGGACAACAGAAGGGTGTGTGGATGAGGCAAACATAACAGACCTACACTGGACACACACGCACAGAGCCATACACATTTTGTTTGCTCTTACCTCACTGCCTGCCTGGTGCAACAATCAGATTTTAGTTAGCTGACACCTGTGAGCTCCAGCAGGTCATAACAGGTGAAGACGAGTTTATTTTTATTTTTTTTTAGTGTGTCTGAAACACTTTATTTATTGAGGTTTCTCACATGATGTAATGCGCACATTGAGAGTTGTCTGTTGTATTGGACGTGATAGGATCAGTGATTGCTAAAGAGAAATGTGTATTTCCCAACTAGTTGTCAGTGGTTCCCAGTGGTTTCTGGGCCATAAACCTTCCCTTGACTGCTTTGGTTGCTAGCTGATTGCCACGGCTGCCTGTAGTTTTTCACGGTTGTCTGCAAATACTAACTACTAACTAAGCAGCAGTACAACTGGAAAAGGTGTGACACAAACTGGAAATGGAGGTTTCCCTTTAAAGTAAGAGCAGATGGGCAGTTTTTGTGAAAATGGCCGTCACTTCAATTCAAACTAGCGGTGGGGAGAAAAAATTGATACAGCATAGGATCAAGTTGCAATACTCGTGACCACTTTGATTGGAAAGCCATTGCACATTCGCCTGATAGAAGATAGGCTGCAACTGCTTGCAGGTAGGTTGACTTGGACGGACTGCAATCACTCTCAGAGAGACTGTGGAACATTTGCAGATAAATAAATAAAATGCAGACCAATTGGCAACATCCTGGCATCAGTCTGAATGACTCTTGGTCCATGAGAACAACAAGGGGATAAATCGCAATATATGTTACAGCAAAACTCAGCGAGTCACAAAATGCATGTCACTAAAAAGAAGCAGGGTTGAAATAATACTGTCTGGTGATTCCCAGCTTTAAATCAAACTGCAGCCATAATTTTGGCTGATACTGAGTTTCACAAGCCTCAGTGAAAGTGGAAGCCACTTTAATGATAGCTGCCTGACAGATGCGAAGCATCGACAGAGCACTTGGTGGATTTGGCGGTTCCTCTGGAGCATGAGCGTACTTGGCCTTAAGAGTTTACAGTCAGTGTTGCACAACAAGAAAGACATCATTGCCTGCACACGTCGTGTCGAGCATCACTTGTGCTGTCAGGGGCTTCTGACTATGCCGTTTCTTGGAAGTGTTAGTTTCATAATCAGTGAAATGGTGTTTTTTCTTTAGCAGCCACATCTGTGCCACATTGGGTTGTTTTAACAGTGCTCAGCTTTTAGTCAGCACCCTTCATAGTTGCATAATACCAGAAATGGATAGATTTATAACAACAAATGTCAAATTCAGTTCATTTCCCAGAACGCTTTGTGGTGCTGATTAAATGGAACTCGTCTTTCTTCATTTATCACTTTCGCTGTTTGAGACTATGTTCTTACTTTGTTCTTACTGTGGGAAGTTTTTGTCCACATCTGGGTTTTTTCTAAGTTTTTGGAAGGAGAGGCACATCAGACATCTGCAAAACTAAAAGAAAGTATTTTGAAATAATAAAAAAAAAGAAGTATTTTGCCGTATTTTGCCATTAGTCCACAAAAATTTGGGGACGGCAGTTGGGTGCCCATCCCTGAGCCTGGTTCTACCAGAGGTTTCTTAATGTTAAAAAGTAGTTTTTCCTCCCCACTGTCATCAAGTGCTTGCTCAACGGAGATCGTCTGATTGTTTAGGTTTTTTTCTGTGTTATTGTAGGGTCTTTACCTTACCATATAAAGTACCTTAAGGCAACTACTGTTGTGATTTGACTCTATATAAATAAAACTGAATTGAATAGTAACAGTTTAACAGCGTTACGGCCCCTGGCCTCGTGTGACATGGGGAATCATCTTAACTCTACTATATTTACTGTAAATCTACTTAAACATTTAGCTACAAAAAATTGAGCAGTTTAGGTGTGTGTGTGTGTGTGTGTGTGTGTGTGTGTGTGTGTGTGTGCGTGTGGGTGGGTGCGTGCCTTTGCTTCTACTGTGTTTAACTAGAAGTTG